>NW_024096544.1:0-16776 GCF_016545835.1 Crotalus tigris | reverse complement strand
ATGGGAAAATCCCATAGGAGGAAAACTGCACTTAGGGTTAGGGTTAGGTCACCATGAACTCGGAGAGCAAAATGGACATCGCCAACAAACTCAGAATGCGTGGGTATGGTTAGGAGAGCACTGACTTTTCAAGCCTGCCCTATTTATATTTCCTGGTAAAAAACTATGGGAAAATCACATAGGAGGAAAATTCCACTTAGGGTTAGGGTTAGGTCACCATGAAGTCATAGAGTAAAATGGACATCACCAACAAACTCAGAATGCGTGGGTATAGTTAGGAGGGCACTGACATATCTAGCCTGCCCTATCTATATTTCCTGGTAAAATACATGGGAAAATCCCAAAGGAGGAAAATTCAAGTTAGGGTTAGGGTTAGGTCACCATGACCTCATAGACCAAAATGGACATCGCAACAAACTCAGAAAGCTTGGGTATAGTTAGGAGGGCACTGACGTATCCAGCCTGCGCTATCTATGTTTCCTGGTAAAATACATGGGAAAATCCCAATGGAGGAAAATTCCAGTTAGGGTTAGGGTTAGGTCACCATGACCTCATAGACCAAAATGGACATTGCCAACAAACTCAGAATGCTTGGGGATGGTTAGGAGAGCACTGACTTTCCAAGCCTGCCCTATCTATGTTTCCTGGTAAAATACATGGTAAAATCCCAAAGGAGGAAAATTCCAGTTAGGGTTAGGGTTAGGTCACCATGACCTCATAGACCAAAATGGACATCGCAACAAACTCAGAAAGCTTGGGTATAGTTAGGAGGGCACTGACGTATCCAGCCTGCCCTATCTATATTTCCTGGTAAAATACATGGGAAAATCCCAATGGAGGAAAATTCCAGTTAGGCTTAGGGTTAGGTCACCATGAACTCATAGAGTAAAATGGGCATCGCCAACAAACTCAGAATCCTTGGGTATGATTAGGAGACCACTCACATATATAGCCTGCGCTATCTATGTTTCCTAGTAAACTACAGGGGAAAATCCCATTGGAGGAAAATTCCACTTAGGGTTAGGGTTAGGTCACCATGAACTCAGAGAACAAAATGGACATCTCCAAAAAACTCAGAATGCTTGGGTATGGTTAGGAGGGCACTTCCGTTTCTAGCCTACCTAATTATGTTTCCTGGTAAAATACATGGGAAAATCCCATAGGAGGAAAACTGCACTTAGGGTTAGGGTTAGGTCACCATGAACTCGGAGAGCAAAATGGACATCGCCAACAAACTCAGAATGCTTGGGTATGGTTAGGAGAGCACTGACTTTTCAAGCCTGCCCTATTTATATTTCCTGGTAAAAAACTATGGGAAAATCACATAGGAGGAAAATTCCACTTAGGGTTAGGGTTAGGTCACCATGAAGTCATAGAGTAAAATGGACATCGCCAACAAACTCAGAATGCT
The DNA here is from genome assembly GCF_016545835.1 of Crotalus tigris. Classification (NCBI taxonomy): domain Eukaryota; kingdom Metazoa; phylum Chordata; class Lepidosauria; order Squamata; family Viperidae; genus Crotalus; species Crotalus tigris. Next base: position 15,365 of record NW_024096544.1, on the reverse strand, counting down.
TGGGTATAGTTAGGAGGGCACTGACATATCTAGCCTGCCCTATCTATATTTCCTGGTAAAATACATGGGAAAATCCCAAAGGAGGAAAATTCCAGTTAGGGTTAGGGTTAGGTCACCATGACCTCATAGACCAAAATGGACATCGCAACAAACTCAGAAAGCTTGGGTATAGTTAGGAGGGCACGGACGTATCCAGCCTGCGCTATCTATGTTTCCTGGTAAAATACATGGGAAAATCCCAATGGAGGAAAATTCCAGTTAGGGTAAAGTTAGGTCACCATGACCTCATAGACCAAAATGGACATCGCCAACAAACTCAGAATGCTTGGGGATGGTTAGGAGAGCACTGACGTATCTAGCCTGCCCTATCTATGTTTCCTGGTAAAATACATGGTAAAATCCCAAAGGAGGAAAATTCCAGTTAGGGTTAGGGTTAGGTCACCATGACCTCATAGACCAAAATGGACATCGCAACAAACTCAGAAAGCTTGGGTATAGTTAGGAGGGCACTGACGTATCCAGCCTGCGCTATCTATGTTTCCTGGTAAAATACATGGGAAAATCCCAATGGAGGAAAATTCCAGTTAGGGTAAAGTTAGGTCACCATGACCTCATAGACCAAAATGGACATCGCCAAAAAACTCAGAATGCTTGGGGATGGTTAGGAGAGCACTGACTTTTCAAGCCTGCCCTATCTATGTTTCCTGGTAAAATACATGGTAAAATCCCAATGGAGGAAAATTCCACATAGGGTTAGGGTTAGGTCACCATGAACTCAGAGAACAAAATGGACATCGCCAACAAACTCAGAATGCTTGGGTATGGTTAGGAGGGCTCTGCCATTTCGAGCCTGCCTAATTATATTTCCTGGTAAAATACATGGGAAAATCCCATAGGTGGAAAATTGCACTTAGGGTTAGGGTTAGGTCACCATGAACTCGGAGAGCAAAATGGACATCACCAACAAACTCGGAGTGCTTGGGTATGGTTAGGGGAGCATTGACATTTCAAGACTGACCTATATATATTTCCTAGTAAAATAAATGGGAAAATCTCAATAGAGTAAAATTCCAATTAGGCTTAGGGTTAGGTCACCATGAACTCATAGAGTAAAATAGGCATCGCCAACAAACTCAGAATCCTTGGGGATGGTTAGGAGACCACTGACATATCTAGCATGCCCTATCTATGTTTCCTAGTAAACTACAGGGGGAAATCCCATTGGAGGAAAATTCCACTTAGGGTTAGGGTTAGGTCACCATGAAACCAGAGAACAAAATGGACATCTCCAAAAAACTCATAATGCTTGGGTATGGTTAGCAGAGCACGGACTTTTCAAGCCTACCCTATTTATGTTTCCTGGTAAAATACTATGGGAAAATCACATAGGAGGAAAATTCCAATTAGGGTTAGGGTTAGGTCACCATGACCTCATAGAGCAAAATGGACATCTCCAACAAACTCAGAATGCTTGGGTATGGTTAGGAGAGAACTGAATTTTCAAGCCTGCCCTATTTTTGTTTCCTGGTAAAGTACATGGGAAAATCTCAATAGAGTAAAATTCCAATTAGGCTTAGGGTTAGGTCACCATGAACTCATAGAGTAAAATGGGCATCGCCAACAAACTCAGAATCCTTGGGTATGGTTAGGAGACCACTCACATATATAGCCTGCGCTATCTATGTTTCCTAGTAAACTACAGGGGAAAATCCCATTGGAGGAAAATTCCACTTAGGGTTAGGGTTAGGTCACCATGAACTCAGAGAACAAAATGGACATCTCCAAAAAACTCAGAATGCTTGGGTATGGTTAGGAGGGCACTTCCGTTTCTAGCCTACCTAATTATGTTTCCTGGTAAAATACATGGAAAAATCCCATAGGAGGAAAACTGCACTTAGGGTTAGGGTTAGGTCACCATGAACTCGGAGAGCAAAATGGACATCGCCAACAAACTCAGAATGCTTGGGTATGGTTAGGAGAGCACTGACTTTTCAAGCCTGCCCTATTTATATTTCCTGGTAAAAAACTATGGGAAAATCACATAGGAGGAAAATTCCACTTAGGGTTAGGGTTAGGTCACCATGAAGTCATAGAGTAAAATGGACATCGCCAACAAACTCAGAATGCTTGGGTATAGTTAGGAGGGAACTGACATATCTAGCCTGCCCTATCTATATTTCCTGGTAAAATACATGGGAAAATCCCAAAGGAGGAAAATTCCAGTTAGGGTTAGGATTAGGTCACCATGACCTCATAGACCAAAATGGACATCGCAACAAACTCAGAAAGCTTGGGTATAGTTAGGAGGGCACTGACGTATCCAGCCTGCGCTATCTATGTTTCCTGGTAAAATACATGGGAAAATCCCAATGGAGGAAAATTCCAGTTAGGGTTAGGTCACCATGACCTCATAGACCAAAATGGACATCGCCAACAAACTCAGAATGCTTGGGGATGGTTAGGAGAGCACTGACTTTTCAAGCCTGCCCTATCTATGTTTCCTGGTAAAATACATGGTAAAATCCCAATGGAGGAAAATTCCACATAGGGTTACGGTTAGGTCACCATGACCTCATAGAGCAAAATGAAACATCGCAACAAACTCAGAATGCTTGGGTATGGTTAGGAGAGCACTGACTTTTCAAGCCTTCCTAATTATGTTTCCTGGTAAAATACATGGGAATATCCCATAGGCGGAAAATTCCACTTAGGGTTAGGGTTAGGTCATCATGAATTCATAGAGCAAAATGGACATCACCAACAAACTCAGAACGCTTGGGTATGGTTAGGAGGGCACTGACGTATCTAGCCTGCCCTATCTATGTTTCCTGGTAAAATACATGGGAAAATCCCAAAGGAGGAATATTCCACTTAGGGTTAGGGTTAGGTCACCATGAACTCAGAGAGCAAAATGGACATTGCCAACAAATTCTGAGTCCTTGGGTATGGTTAGGAGAGCACTGACTTTTCGAGCCTGCCCTATTTTTGTTTCCTGTTAAAATACAAGGGAAAATCCCAAAGGAGGAAAATTCCATTTAGGGTTAGGGTTCGGTCACCATGACCTCATAGAGCAAAATGGAAATCACCAACAAACTCAGAATGCTTGGGTATGGTTAGGAGAGCACTAACTTTTCAAGCCTGCCCTATTTATGTTTCCTGGTAAAATACATGGGAAAATCACATAGGAGGAAAATTCCACTTAGGGATAGGGTTAGGTCACCATGAAATCATAAAGCAAAATGGACATCGCCCAAAAACTCAGAATACTTGGGTATGGTTAGGAGGGCACTGCGGTTTCTAGCCTGCCTAATTATGTTTCCTGGTAAAATACATGGGAAAATCCCATAGGAGGAAAATTCCACTTAGGGTTAGGGTTAGGTCACCATGAACTCATAGAGTAAAATGGACATCACCAACAAATTCTGAGTCCTTGGGTATGGTTAGGAGAGCACTGACTTTTCGAGCCTGCCCTATTTTTGTTTCCTGTTAAAATACAAGGGAAAATCCCAAAGGAGGAAAATTCCATTTAGGGTTAGGGTTCGGTCACCATGACCTCATAGAGCAAAATGGACATCACCAACAATCTCAGAATGCTTGGGTATAGTTAGGAGAGCACTAACTTTTCAAGCCTGCCCTATTTATGTTTCCTGGTAAAATACATGGGAAAATCACATAGGAGGAAAATTCCACTTAGGGATAGGGTTAGGTCACCATGAAATCATAAAGCAAAATGGACATCGCCCAAAAACTCAGAATACTTGGGTATGGTTAGGAGGGCACTGCGGTTTCTAGCCTGCCTAATTATGTTTCCTGGTAAAATACATGGGAAAATCCCATAGGAGGAAAATTCCACTTAGGGTTAGGGTTAGGTCACCATGAACTCATAGAGTAAAATGGACATCACCAACAAACTCAGAATGCTTGGGTATGGTTAGGAGGGCACTGACGTATCTAGCCTGCCCTATCCATGTTTCCTGGTAAAATACATGGGAAAATCCCAAAGTAGGAAAATTCCACTTAGGGTTAGGGTCAGGTCACCATGACCTCATAGAGCAAAATGAAACATGGCAACAAACTCAGAATGCTTGGGTATGGTTAGGAGAGCACTGAATTTTCAAGCCTCCCCTATTTATGTTTCCTGGTAAAATACTATGGGAAAATCACATAGGAAGAAAATTCCTCTTAGGGTTAGGGTTATCTCACCATGAACCCATAGAGCAAAATGGACATTGCCAACAAACTCAGAATGCTTGGGTATGGTTAGGAGGGCACTGACGTATCTAGCCTGCCCTATCTATGTTTCCTGGTAAAATACATGGGAAAATCCCAAAGGAGGAAAATTCGACTTAGGGATAGGGTTCGGTCACCATGACCTCACAGAGCAAAATGAAATATCGCAACAAACTCAGAATGCTTGGGTATGGTTAGGAGAGCACTGACTTTTCAAGCCTGCCTAATTATGTTTCCTGGTAAAATACATGGGAAAATCCTATAGGAGGAAAATTCCACTTAGGGTTAGGGTTAGGTCATCATGAATTCATATAGCAAAATGGACATCACCAACAAACTCAGAATGCTTGGGTATGGTTAGGAAGGCACTGACGTATCTAGCCTGCTCTATCTATGTTTCCTGGTAAAATACATGGGAAAATCCCAAAGGAGGAAAATTCCACTTAGTGTTAGGGTTAGGTCACCATGAACTCATAGAGCAAAATGGACATTGCCAACAAATTCTGAGTCCTTGGGTATGGTTAGGAGAGCACTGACTTTTCGAACCTGCCCTATTTTTGTTTCCTGGTAAAATACAAGGGAAAATCCCAAAGGAGGAAAATTCCACTTAGGGTTAGGGTTAGGTCACCATGAACTCAGAGAGCAAAATGGACATCACCAAAAAACTCAGAATGCTTGGGTATGGTTAGGAGGGCACTGCGGTTTCTAGCCTGCCTAATTATGTTTCCTGGTAAAATACATAGGAAAATCCCTTAGGAGGAAAATTGCACTTAGGGTTAGGGTTAGGTCACCATGACCTCAAAGAGCAAAATGGACATCGCAAAAAACTCAGAATGCTTGGGTATAGTTAAAAGAGCACTGACTTTTCAAGCCTGCCCTATTTATGTTTCCTGGTAAATTACTTGGGAAAATCCCAATGGAGGAAAATTCCACATAGGGTTTTGGTTATCTCACCATGAATCCATATAGCAAAATTGACATTGCCAACAAACTCAGAATGCTTGGGTATGGTTAGGAGGGCACTGACGTATCTAGCCTGCCCTATCTATGTTTCCTGGTAAAATACATGGGAAAATCCCAATGGAGGAAAATTCCACTTAGGGATAGGGTTCGGTCACCATGACCTCATAGAGCAAAATGGACATCGCAAAAAACTCAGAATGCTTGGGTATAGTTAAAAGAGCACTGACTTTTCAAGCCTGCCCTATTTATGTTTCCTGGTAAAATACTATGGGAAAATCACATAGGAAGAAAATTCCACTTAGGGTTAGGGTTATCTCACCATGAATCCATAGAGCAAAATGGACATTGCCAACAAACTCAGAATGCTTGGGTATGGTTAGGAGGGCACTGACGTATCTAGCCTGCCCTATCTATGTTTCCTGGTAAAATACATAGGAAAATCCCTTAGGAGGAAAATTTCACTTAGGGTTAGGGTTAGGTCACCATGAGCTCATAAAGCAAAATGGACATCGCCAAAAAACTCAGAATGTTTGGGTATGGTTAGGAGGGCACTGTGGTTTCTAGCCTGCCTAATTATGTTTCCTGGTAAAATACATGGGAAAATCCCTTAGGAGGAAAATTGCACTTAGGTTTAGGGTTAGGTCACCATAAACTCACAGAGCAAAATGGACATCGCAAAAACCTCAGAATGCTTGGGTATAGTTAGGCGAGCACTGACTTTTCAAGCCTGCCCTATTTATGTTTCCTGGTAAAATACTTGGGAAAATCCCAATGGAGGAAAATTCCACATAGGGTTATGGTTATCTCACCATGAATCCATATAGCAAAATGGACATTGCCAACAAATTCAGAATGCTTGGGTATGGTTAGGAGGGCACTGACGTATCTAGCCTGCCCTATCTATGTTTCCTGGTAAAATACATGGGAAAATCTCATAGGAGGAAAATTCCACTTAGGGTTAGGGTTAGGTCATCATGAATTCATAGAGCAAAATGGACATCACCAACAAACTCAGAATGCTTGGGTATGGTTTGGAAGGCACTGACATATCTAGCCTGCCCTATCTATGTTTCCTGGTAAAATATATGGGAAAATCCCAAAGGAGGAAAATTCCACTTAGGGTTACGGTTAGGTCACCATGAACTCATAGAGCAAAATGGACATTGCCAACAAATTCTGAGTACTTGGGTATGGTTAGGAGAGCACTGACTTTTCGAGCCTGCCCTATTTTTGTTTCCTGGTAAAATACATAGGAAAATCCCTTAGGAGGAAAATTGCACTTAGGGTTAGGGTTAGGTCACCATGACCTCAAAGGGCAAAATGGACATCGCAAAAAACTCAGAATGCTTGGGTATAGTTAAAAGAGCACTGACTTTTCAAGCCTGCCCTATTTATGTTTCCTGGTAAATTACTTGGGAAAATCCCAATGGAGGAAAATTCCACATAGGGTTTTGGTTATCTCACCATGAATCCATACAGCAAAATTGACATTGCCAACAAACTCAGAATGCTTGGGTATGGTTAGGAGGGCACTGACGTATCTAGCCTGCCCTATCTATGTTTCCTGGTAAAATACATGGGAAAATCTCATAGGAGGAAAATTCCACTTAGGGTTAGGGTTAGGTCATCATGAATTCATAGAGCAAAATGGACATCACCAACAAACTCAGAATGCTTGGGTATGGTTAGGAAGGCACTGACGTATCTAGCCTGCCCTATCTATGTTTCCTGGTAAAATACATGGGAAAATCCCAAAGGAGGAAAATTCCACTTAGGGTTAGGGTTAGGTCACCATGAACTCAGAGAGCAAAATGGACATCACCAAAAAACTCAGAATGCTTGGGTATGGTTAGGAGGGCACTGCGGTTTCTAGCCTGCCTAATTATGTTTCCTGGTAAAATACATAGGAAAATCCTTTAGGAGGAAAATTGCACTTAGGGTTAGGGTTAGGTCACCATGACCTCAAAGAGCAAAATGGACATCGCAAAAAACTCAGAATGCTTGGGTATAGTTAAAAGAGCACTGACTTTTCAAGCCTGCCCTATTTATGTTTCCTGGTAAAATACATGGGAAAATCTCATAGGAGGAAAATTCCACTTAGGGTTAGGGATAGGTCATCATGAATTCATAGAGCAAAATGGACATCACCAACAAACTCAGAATGCTTGGGTATGGTTAGGAAGGCACTGACGTATCTAGCCTGCCCTATCTATGTTTCCTGGTAAAATACATGGGAAAATCCCTAAGGAGGAAAATTCCACTTAGGGTTAGGGTTAGGTCACCATGAACTCAGAGAGCAGAATGGACATCACCAAAAAACTCAGAATGCTTGGGTATGGTTAGGAGGGCACTGCTGTTTCTAGCCTGCCTAATTGTGTTTCCTGGTAAAGATACATAGGAAAATCCCTTAGGAGGAAAGTAATTGCACTTAGGTTTAGGGTTAGGTCACTGACCTCACAGAGCAAAAATGGACATCTCAAAAAACTCAGAATGCTTGGGTATAGTTAAAAGAGCACTGACTTTTCAAGCCTGCCCTATTTATGTTTCCTGGTAAAATACTATGGGAAAATCACATAGGAAGAAAATTCCACTTAGGGTTAGGGTTATCTCACCATGAATCCATAGAGCAAAATGGACATTGCCAACAAACTCAGAATGCTTGGGTATGGTTAGGAGGGCACTGACGTATCTAGCCTGCCCTATCTATGTTTCCTGGTAAAATACATGGGAAAATCCCAATGGAGGAAAATTCCACTTAGGGATAGGGTTCGGTCACCATGACCTCATAGAGCAAAATGGACATCACCAACAAACTCAGAATGCTTGGGTATAGTTAGGAGAACACTGACTTTTCAAGCCTGCCCTATTTATGTTTCCTGGTAAAATACATGGGAAAATCCAATAGGAGGAAAATTCCACTTAGGGTTAGGGTTAGGTCATCATGAATTCATAGAGCAAAATGGACATCACCAACAAACTCAGAATGCTTGGGTATGGTTAGGAGGGCACTGACGTATCTAGCCTGCCCTATCTATGTTTCCTGGTAAAATACATGGGAAAATCCCAAAGGAGGAAAATTCCACTTAGGGTTAGGGTTAGGTCACCATGAACTCAGAGAGCAAAATGGACATTGCCAACAAATTCTGAGTCCTTGGGTATGGTTAGGAGAGCACTGACTTTTCGAACCTGCCCTATTTTTGTTTCCTGGTAAAATACAAGGGAAAATCCCAAAGGAGGAAAATTCCACTTAGGGTTAGGGTTAGGTCACCATGAACTCAGAGAGCAAAATGGACATCACCAAAAAACTCAGAATGCTTGGGTATGGTTAGGAGGGCACTGCGGTTTCTAGCCTACCTAATTATGTTTCCTGGTAAAATACATAGGAAAATCCCTTAGGAGGAAAATTGCACTTAGGGTTAGGGTTAGGTCACCATGACCTCAAAGAGCAAAATGGACATCGCAAAAAACTCAGAATGCTTGGGTATAGTTAAAAGAGCACTGACTTTTCAAGCCTGCCCTATTTATGTTTCCTGGTAAATTACTTGGGAAAATCCCAATGGAGGAAAATTCCACATAGGGTTTTGGTTATCTCACCATGAATCCATATAGCAAAATTGACATTGCCAACAAACTCAGAATGCTTGGGTATGGTTAGGAGGGCACTGACGTATCTAGCCTGCCCTATCTATGTTTCCTGGTAAAATACATGGGAAAATCCCAATGGAGGAAAATTCCACTTAGGGATAGGGTTCGGTCACCATGACCTCATAGAGCAAAATGGACATCGCAAAAAACTCAGAATGCTTGGGTATAGTTAAAAGAGCACTGACTTTTCAAGCCTGCCCTATTTATGTTTCCTGGTAAAATACTATGGGAAAATCACATAGGAAGAAAATTCCACTTAGGGTTAGGGTTATCTCACCATGAACCCATAGAGCAAAATGGACATCACCAACAAACTCAGAATGCTTGGGTATGGTTAGGAGGGCACTGACGTATCTAGCCTGCCCTGTCTATGTTTCCTGGTAAAATACATGGGAAAATCCCAAAGGAGGAAAATTCCACTTTGGGTTAGGGTTAGGTCACCATGAGCTCATAAAGCAAAATGGACATCGCCAAAAAACTCAGAATGTTTGGGTATGGTTAGGAGGGCACTGCGGTTTCTAGCCTGCCTAATTATGTTTCCTGGTAAAATACATGGGAAAATCCCTTAGGAGGAAAATTGCACTTAGGTTTAGGGTTAGGTCACCATAAACTCACAGAGCAAAATGGACATCGCAAAAACCTCAGAATGCTTGGGTATAGTTAGGCGAGCACTGACTTTTCAAGCCTGCCCTATTTATGTTTCCTGGTAAAATACTTGGGAAAATCCCAATGGAGGAAAATTCCACATAGGGTTATGGTTATCTCACCATGAATCCATATAGCAAAATGGACATTGCCAACAAATTCAGAATGCTTGGGTATGGTTAGGAGGGCACTGACGTATATAGCCTGCCCTATCTATGTTTCCTGGTAAAATACATGGGAAAATCTCATAGGAGGAAAATTCCACTTAGGGTTAGGGTTAGGTCATCATGAATTCATAGAGCAAAATGGACATCACCAACAAACTCAGAATGCTTGGGTATGGTTTGGAAGGCACTGACATATCTAGCCTGCCCTATCTATGTTTCCTGGTAAAATATATGGGAAAATCCCAAAGGAGGAAAATTCCACTTAGGGTTACGGTTAGGTCACCATGAACTCATAGAGCAAAATGGACATTGCCAACAAATTCTGAGTACTTGGGTATGGTTAGGAGAGCACTGACTTTTCGAGCCTGCCCTATTTTTGTTTCCTGGTAAAATACATAGGAAAATCCCTTAGGAGGAAAATTGCACTTAGGGTTAGGGTTAGGTCACCATGACCTCAAAGGGCAAAATGGACATCGCAAAAAACTCAGAATGCTTGGGTATAGTTAAAAGAGCACTGACTTTTCAAGCCTGCCCTATTTATGTTTCCTGGTAAATTACTTGGGAAAATCCCAATGGAGGAAAATTCCACATAGGGTTTTGGTTATCTCACCATGAATCCATATAGCAAAATTGACATTGCCAACAAACTCAGAATGCTTGGGTATGGTTAGGAGGGCACTGACGTATCTAGCCTGCCCTATCTATGTTTCCTGGTAAAATACATGGGAAAATCTCATAGGAGGAAAATTCCACTTAGGGTTAGGGTTAGGTCATCATGAATTCATAGAGCAAAATGGACATCACCAACAAACTCAGAATGCTTGGGTATGATTAGGAAGGCACTGACGTATCTAGCCTGCCCTATCTATGTTTCCTGGTAAAATACATGGGAAAATCCCAAAGGAGGAAAATTCCACTTAGGGTTAGGGTTAGGTCACCATGAACTCAGAGAGCAAAATGGACATCACCAAAAAACTCAGAATGCTTGGGTATGGTTAGGAGGGCACTGCGGTTTCTAGCCTGCCTAATTATGTTTCCTGGTAAAATACATAGGAAAATCCCTTAGGAGGAAAATTGCACTTAGGGTTAGGGTTAGGTCACCATGACCTCAAAGAGCAAAATGGACATCGCAAAAAACTCAGAATGCTTGGGTATAGTTAAAAGAGCACTGACTTTTCAAGCCTGCCCTATTTATGTTTCCTGGTGAAATACATGGGAAAATCTCATAGGAGGAAAATTCCACTTAGGGTTAGGGATAGGTCATCATGAATTCATAGAGCAAAATGGACATCACCAACAAACTCAGAATGCTTGGGTATGGTTAGGAAGGCACTGACGTATCTAGCCTGCCCTATCTATGTTTCCTGGTAAAATACATGGGAAAATCCCAAAGGAGGAAAATTCCACTTAGGGTTAGGGTTAGGTCACCATGAACTCAGAGAGCAGAATGGACATCACCAAAAAACTCAGAATGCTTGGGTATGGTTAGGAGGGCACTGCGGTTTCTAGCCTGCCTAATTATGTTTCCTGGAAAAATACATAGGAAAATCCCTTAGGAGGAAAATTGCACTTACGGTTAGGGTTAGGTCACCATGACCTCAAAGAGCAAAATGGACATCGCAAAAAACTCAGAATGCTTGGGTATAGTTAAAAGAGCACTGACTTTTCAAGCCTGCCCTATTTATGTTTCCTGGTAAATTACTTGGGAAAATCCCAATGGAGGAAAATTCCACATAGGGTTTTGGTTATCTCACCATGAATCCATATAGCAAAATTGACATTGCCAACAAACTCAGAATGCTTGGGTATGGTTAGGAGGGCACTGACGTATCTAGCCTGCCCTATCTATGTTTCCTGGTAAAATACATGGGAAAATCCCAATGGAGGAAAATTCCACTTAGGGATAGGGTTCGGTCACCATGACCTCATAGAGCAAAATGGACATCACCAACAAACTCAGAATGCTTGGGTATAGTTAGGAGAACACTGACTTTTCAAGCCTGCCCTATTTATGTTTCCTGGTAAAATACATGGGAAAATCCCATAGGAGGAAAATTCCACTTAGGGTTAGGGTTAGGTCATCATGAATTCATAGAGCAAAATGGACATCACCAACAAACTCAGAATGCTTGGGTATGGTTAGGAGGGCACTGACGTATCTAGCCTGCCCTATCTATGTTTCCTGGTAAAATACATGGGAAAATCCCAAAGGAGGAAAATTCCACTTAGGGTTAGGGTTAGGTCACCATGAACTCAGAGAGCAAAATGGACATCACCAAAAAACTCAGAATGCTTGGGTATGGTTAGGAGGGCACTGCGGTTTCTAGCCTGCCTAATTATGTTTCCTGGTAAAATATATAGGAAAATCCCTTAGGAGGAAAATTGCACTTAGGGTTAGGGTTAGGTCACAATGACCTCAAAGGGCAAAATGGACATCGCAAAAAACTCAGAATGCTTGGGTATAGTTAAAAGAGCACTGACTTTTCAAGCCTGCCCTATTTATGTTTCCTGGTAAATTACTTGGGAAAATCCCAATGGAGGAAAATTCCACATAGGGTTTTGGTTATCTCACCATGAATCCATATAGCAAAATTGACATTGCGAACAAACTCAGAATGCTTGGGTATGGTTAGGAGGGCACTGACGTATCTAGCCTGCCCTATCTATGTTTCCTGGTAAAATACATGGGAAAATCTCATAGGAGGAAAATTCCACTTAGGGTTAGGGTTAGGTCATCATGAATTCATAGAGCAAAATGGACATCACCAACAAACTCAGAATGCTTGGGTATGGTTTGGAAGGCACTGACATATCTAGCCTGCCCTATCTATGTTTCCTGGTAAAATATATGGGAAAATCCCAAAGGAGGAAAATTCCACTTAGGGTTAGGGTTAGGTCACCATGAACTCAGAGAGCAAAATGGACATCACCAAAAAACTCAGAATGCTTGGGTATGGTTAGGAGGGCACTGCGGTTTCTAGCCTGCCTAATTATGTTTCCTGGTAAAATACATAGGAAAATCCTTTAGGAGGAAAATTGCACTTAGGGTTAGGGTTAGGTCACCATGACCTCAAAGAGCAAAATGGACATCGCAAAAAACTCAGAATGCTTGGGTATAGTTAAAAGAGCACTGACTTTTCAAGCCTGCCCTATTTATGTTTCCTGGTAAAATACATGGGAAAATCTCATAGGAGGAAAATTCCACTTAGGGTTAGGGATAGGTCATCATGAATTCATAGAGCAAAATGGACATCACCAACAAACTCAGAATGCTTGGGTATGGTTAGGAAGGCACCGACGTATCTAGCCTGCCCTATCTATGTTTCCTGGTAAAATACATGGGAAAATCCCTAAGGAGGAAAATTCCACTTAGGGTTAGGGTTAGGTCACCATGAACTCAGAGAGCAGAATGGACATCACCAAAAAACTCAGAATGCTTGGGTATGGTTAGGAGGGCACTGCGGTTTCTAGCCTGCCTAATTATGTTTCCTGGAAAAATACATAGGAAAATCCCTTAGGAGGAAAATTGCACTTACGGTTAGGGTTAGGTCACCATGACCTCAAAGAGCAAAATGGACATCGCAAAAAACTCAGAATGCTTGGGTATAGTTAAAAGAGCACTGACTTTTCAAGCCTGCCCTATTTATGTTTCCTGGTAAATTACTTGGGAAAATCCCAATGGAGGAAAATTCCACATAGGGTTTTGGTTATCTCACCATGAATCCATATAGCAAAATTGACATTGCCAACAAATCAGATGCTTGGGTTTTTAGGTTCGGAGGGCACTGACGATCTAGCCTGCCTTATAGTTTCCTGGTAAAATACAGGGAAATCCCATAATGGAGGAAAAAATTCCGAATTAGGGATAGGGTATCGGTCACCATGACACCTTCATAGAGCAAAATGGGACATCACCAACAAACTCGAATGCTTGGGTAAGTTAGGCGAACAATGACTTTCAAGCCTGCCCTATTTATGTCCTGGCTAAAATACATCGGGAAAATCCCATAGGAGGAAAATTCACTTAGGGTTTTAGGGAGGTCATCATTGGAAATTCATAGAGCAAAATGCGACATCACAACAAACTCAGAATGCTTTGGGTATGGTTAGGAGGGCACTGAGTATCTAGCCGCCTATCTATGTTCCTGTAAAAATGGGAAAAATCCCATAGGAGGAAAATTCCACTTAGGGTTAGGGTTAGGTCACCATGAACTCATAGAGTAAAATGGACATCACCAACCAACTCGGAATGCTTGGGTCTGGTTAGGAGGGCACTGCGGTTTCTAGCCTGCCTAATTATGTTTCCTGGTAAAATACATAGGAAAATCCTTTAGGAGGAAAATTGCACTTAGGGTTAGGGTTAGGTCACCATGACCTCAAAGAGCAAAATGGACATCGCAAAAAACTCAGAATGCTTGGGTATAGTTAAAAAGAGCACTGACTTTTAAGCCTATGCCATTTATGTTTCCTGGTAAATTACCTGGGGAAAAATCCCAAATGGAGGAAAATTCCACTTAGGGTTAGGTTTAGGTCACCATGAACTCCTAGAGCAAAATGGACTTCGCCAACAAACTCAGACTACTTGGGTATGGTTAGGAGGGCACTGACCTTTCCAGCCTGCCCTATCTATATTTCCTGGTAAAATACATGGGAAAAATCCCATTTAGGAAAATTCCACTTAGGGGTAGGGTTAGGTCACCATGAAGTCGTAGAGCAAAATGGACATAGCCAACAAACTCAGAGTGCTTGGGTATGGTTAGGAGGGCACTGATCATTCAAGCCTCGTCCCTATTATGTTTCCTGGTAAAATACTATGGGAAAATCCCATAGAAGAAAATTCAAACTAGGGTTAGGGTACCTCACATGAATCCCATAGAGCAAAATGGACATTGCCAAACAACTCAGAATGCTTGGTATGGTTAGGAGGGCATCTGACGTATCTAAGCTGCCTATCTAACGTTGCATGTAAAATACTGGGAAAATCAACAAAGGAGGAAAAAATTCCCACTTAGGGTTTGGGTTAGGTCACCATGAGCTCATATAGCAAAATGGACATCGCCAAAAAACTCAGAATGTTTGGGTATGGTTAGGAGGGCACTGCGGTTTCTAGCCTGCCTAATTATGTTTCCTGGTAAAATACATGGGAAAATCCCTTAGGAGGAAAATTGCACTTAGGTTTAGGGTTAGGTCACCATAAACTCACAGAGCAAAATGGACATCGCAAAAACCTCAGAATGCTTGGGTATAGTTAGGCGAGCACTGACTTTTCAAGCCTGCCCTATTTATGTTTCCTGGTAAAATACTTGGGAAAATCCCAATGGAGGAAAATTCCACATAGGGTTATGGTTATCTCACCATGAATCCATATAGCAAAATGGACATTGCCAACAAATTCAGAATGCTTGGGTATGGTTAGGAGGGCACTGACGTATATAGCCTGCCCTATCTATGTTTCCTGGTAAAATACATGGGAAAATCTCATAGGAGGAAAATTCCACTTAGGGTTAGGGTTAGGTCATCATGAATTCATAGAGCAAAATGGACATCACCAACAAACTCAGAATGCTTGGGTATGGTTTGGAAGGCACTGACATATCTAGCCTGCCCTATCTATGTTTCCTGGTAAAATATATGGGAAAATCCCAAAGGAGGAAAATTCCACTTAGGGTTACGGTTAGGTCACCATGAACTCATAGAGCAAAATGGACATTGCCA
>NW_024096543.1:0-18228 GCF_016545835.1 Crotalus tigris | reverse complement strand
CCATAACATACTATATGGAATATAAATGATAAGAAGATATTGTTAAAAACAAAGCAACAGTTTTGAAAGTTGGTTGGGGGAAGCTTGGTTTAAATATGATGTATTGATTATGAAAAGAATACATACCCTTCAATTAAAAGTAAAAGAAAAGCAAATAAATCATTACCTCTTTTTGAGAATAGAAACCAGAGACTTAAGGATTTCTTTTATCACAGAGTCACATCACTATTTGGTTCATCTTCAGATTGTGAAGTAGCAACTCAGTTTCACTATAATAGAAATTAGTTCAAGTAGGAATTCACATTTTTTAATGAAGAGTAAAATTTAACTTTTTGTTCTCCAAGTGGTGTTCTTCCTGATACTTGCAAGCAATAAGACTTCTTTTCCCTACTCCTTTCATCCAAAGTCAAATGTTATTTGAATATGAATATTATTTACATTGAATATCAGTATAACTCAGGGATAAGCCCATCAAACACAGTGGGATCTTATTACCAGAAGTGTTTGTATAGGATTGCAGTGCTAGGTGGCTGTTGCCGAATTCTTGTTGCTAGAGAAGCCAAACAATTTCAAGCAATTACTCAGTAGTTCTGCTTTGTTTGCTTTCTTGTCATAAGCTATTTCCTTGGGAATTTAGTGAACTTCTTTCTGGAGCTACTGAAATGTTGACCCTGGCTTCATTTGGATAACTTTATTTTAATGATTAATGGAAGGAAGGCTAGTTTCAGAATAATGTATGTTCAACAAGCAATGGCCTATTACCTCTATTCATGTTATTGCCTCATACTTCTTTACAGAAAAAAAATATTCCTTTGCTTGACCTAAACTACTGAGCACATCTTCACTTTTTATATGGGCTTGTTACTCTTTTGGGAAAACTGAAACTACCAATGGAAATTGAGATTCTGGAATCATTTTATAGTGATTTGTAGTTTACAGTTACTGAATCTCTATAAGAGGGTTCAGACTAAAGCAGTCATAAAAGGTTTGAAACACTCCAATAATTTCAAATCATTGTGCACAGTGGGGAGCCATTTAAAACTGTTTGAAGTGCTTTAATATTTTTGTTATAAGTGCATCAATTTGGAAATAAGTCAAGCTGCATACTCTTTGAATAGTTCATGAAATACTGAATGTTAAAACTGGGAGCTAAAATAAAAAAAAATGAGCATAAATGTGTGTGAGCGTGTACATACAGTAGATTTGGATAAAAAGATAATGCAAGTGCAAAAAACTTTAAAGCTACTGTCAGAGGAGAGATAGTAAAAGTAAAACCTACAGTAGTTTAGATAAGGTTGCTTACAGCCAACAATGTCTTTGTGATAATGAAGAACATTGAACGGAAATACTATATTTATTGCTTACTGACAATGGCAAGCAAAGAGTTGAAATGGGGCTCATTTGGGAAACTTCTTCAAAGTACTAGTAATTTCTAGTTTGACATTGAAAAAACTCCCTTCCCCCTTTTAATGCATAATAAATCACAAATAATAATTGTGGCATTGATTTCATATTAGGAGGAAAATCTTACAGAATTTCAACAAATAAAGATGAGATGGGATCTCCCTTAGTGTTACCATTTACTGTAAACCAGACAGGAAGCACAGTTAGATTAGCTAAATCTACCTTATTGTAAAGCTACATTAACAGAATCTTGCAAGTCAGAAAGTACCAACTTCTGCCCACCACTTTAAACTGCTAGTCCCACTATGGTGGGTCCTTCCTAAGTTTCTCTCTTTGACCATAACCAATTGGGGGCTCCTGGTTCTCTTAACTGATGGTTTCCTAATTAGCATCTCTTCTCCCCTTTCCTCAAGGTTCTCCATGCATTCCATACACTGATTTTAGTTCTGAGGTAGCCAAAGGGTTTGTGTCAATGTCCTCTTTTTATTATACAGCCTTACTGTCATCTCATGTTTCCATTAAATCAAGGGAAGCCATCATGGGAGAAAGGATTTTTTTTGTTTTTTTTGGCTCACATAGCAGAGACTGAGGAGTTGCACACTGATGTTATACTACATAACAGAGGAGTAAAAAGATACCCCCCCTAGAAATTGGAAGATATTTATTGGTTAACTTTTATATCTTGCATTTCTTCTAGGTGTGTGAGCACTTCTCACAGAGTGAAAAGATGTAGCACCTCCTACTCTGACTCTTCCGATAGCAGTAGCTTTGTGGACAAGGTTTGAGATGAGAAGGTGATCACCTCAAATGCAATCACAGCCAGAAGAAATAAATCATTCATTAAAGATCAGGCTCATGTGAATCTCTTCAGCTGATAGGCTAATGGCATAATTCCCTTCATCACCGCTAAACTGTATGATAATATATAATTAACAAAATGTGAAAATGTGAAAAACAAGGCTTGCAGCATAGGAAGCATGAAAAACCATTGGTCCATTTGGCTAGGAACTGTACAGAAGGGGAGGTCCACTTGTGGCTCTTCAGTTTGGCTGCAATTCCCATCATTAGTGGTCACATACTGCCAGTTGGAGTTCAGTATTGTATCGGGGGGGGGGCTACATGTTGCCCTTTCACAAATTGGCAGCAAATCTCCAGGATTTCGGGCATAGGTTCTTCTTAACCAACTGAAAATTAAATCCGGGACCCATTGCATCCCAAACTAATGCTTTTAAAGATCAGATTCGCACACAGCTTTTTGAATGTCTTTTAAAGGTATTTTCTTTGATGACCACATCTCTCTACTTTGCAAGTTACGTAGAACTTTGCATTATGGGAGGTAGATGCTGCTGTTGAGTGAACAGCAACCCACCTCTTCATCTTCATCCCCTTCCGAGATATAGGAAAATAAAACAGTAGCATCATCTTCTATGTTTTTGTCACTCCTACTTCACTTCACTGGATTCCACTTGTGATTAGGAATAAGATAGACCCCCTATTTTATCTGCTATTGAGCATTAGTAGGGATTAAGAAGAGATTTGGGTAGCAACCATGGATTGTCTCTGGGGCAATATTAAGTTCTGCCACTGGAGAGTAAGGGAATCAAATGCAACTGCATGAAACAGTTTCCTGACATTCTTGTTTCTCCCATATTGCACTCAAAATCTGCCATCTTAATCAATTAAAAGCAACACAACCAGATCATTTAATTAAATCATTTAATGCAATTAATTGCAATGAACTCTTGTTCATTACCAGTGAAGTGGAATGATTAAAAACAGAAATTTCTGCTGATGTGGGGGTTATAATCCAATATTCAGACTTCAGATGCATATAACAAACAGTGTTATATACAGAGACTACTTGCCCCATTGTATGGCCTGATCCAGCTCTAGTTTAGGTAACAAAGGGCTGAGGAGTGGGGCACTTTCTGCAACTTGCTCTCAGCTCTGGTAGTGGAAGAAATGGTTTCCTCCCTTATTTGGCATGGCCGTGTCAGTTGCCTTTTTGCTGCCTATCAGAAGGGAAAGAATTTTTCAGGTGATTATCTTGAAGCATGTCAAATTGCACAGAAATTGATATAGAGGTTTTCAAGTTAGACTCTTTAAAATTTGGTTTACTGAACCACCCAAAATCTTTATTGATTTTTACCAGATGAAATTTATAGGAAACAACTAGTTCAGGGGTAGGCAGCCTTGGCTCTTTTATGACTCGTGGACTTCAACTCCCAGTCACTCTTGGCTGGCTCAGGAATTCTGGGAGTTGAAGTCCACGAGTCATAAGAGAGCCAAGGTTGCCTACCCCTGAACTAGGCCATTGTGATGGAATAAAGCATTCCTGATTTCATAGAAATCAGTACAGGGTTCCTAAACCGTAGCAATTACCTTCACATACTACTTCTATTAATCCTTTTTATGGAGTGGGGGGAGGAGAGAATTTGATTAAGTCTCACTTTCCTCCCTGAGCTAGAACTATTTTCTCCTATTGGCATCATCTATTCATCCAATGATAGCCCCTAACTACAACATTAACATAAACAGAGGAATGTATTAAAACACATATAAACACATTCTCCTACCAAAGGAGATAAGTCGGAGAGGATAGGATTCTGCTTACCAACCCAAAAGATAACCAAGTATTTCCAAACTATTAATAATTTAACCTAGAAAGAATTAAAGCTAATTAATGAAATATTTGGAATAAACAAGAAAGGAAAACGGGAAAGAGATAACTTAAAATGCTATGGCTTCTAAACAAAATAAAGGATTCAAATATATATTACTGTGAAAGAAAAGCTATAAGGGAAGAGAAGAATGGAAAATCAGAGGAGCCATTTATTTATTAAAGAAACCTTTGTCTAACTACTTACAATTCAAACTGCATGTTAAATAGTTTACTAGAAAAAGATTTTAAAAAACCCCGAAGAGGATCAAAAATGAATTAGTGCTTTGCAAGAAAGACACTGTCTTACCCAATATTGCTCAGACCTAAAGAACAATGAGGTGCAAGATGATGTTTCTATTTTTCTTTCCATTTTCCATAGGTTTCCCCTGGCCCCAAAGGGTTCACATGGGACAACTTGCTGTAAAGTTCTGTTTGTTTATAGGACAGATTATTAATATCCCGTCTTCTCCTCCACTCCATAACATCACAGAACTGAGCACATTGCTGTGCTTGTCGAATATCCCTTTCTATTATATTGACTTTCCAAACTAACACTGTAGATAGACCTTTAAAAGGGATTTTGAGCAGTGGTGGGATTCAGCCGAACCGATAACTATTTTTTTTCTTGAGTTTGGCAAACTGGTTGTTAAAATGGCACTTGAAAAAAGTGGAGTCCGTGTGCACACCTGCCTCATGCTCACCTCGGTGTCCACCATGCTCTCCACGGTGCACTGCAGCTGATCCGGCATCACGAATTTCCTTCCCCTGACACCAAAACGGCTCAATTTTTGAAAACTAGAAGAAGCACCATTTTTAAGCATGAAATTAAACCCCGAATCCCATTCTGAGGACCGTTTTTACATTCGGGTCAAAAAAAATTTTTCATCTCCAGAGCACAAAAATCTGTGACCCCGGCATAAGGAATTTCCTTCCCCTGAAACAAAAACGGCTCAATTTTTATTTTTTTTTAATTAAAAGTTTTATAAATTTTACAAAAAAGAAAAAAGAATACAAAACAAGAGACAACATATACAAAAAAATAAAACTAAACAATACATATATAAAAAAAAACCCCCCCACCCCTCCCAAAACCCCCCCCCTCCCTTCCCCCCCCCCTGAGCTTCCCAGAGCAGAATATAGGCTTAAAAAGTAAAAATAAAAATTAAATTAAAAACTTTATATTTATATATATAAAAAGATTATCTATAATATATATAAAAATAAAACTTATGAAAAAACTATATAATATTTTTGTATACCCAATCTAAATTGTATAAATTTTATCCATTTGTCCCAAACAGCAAGAAACTTCTCTTGCGTTTGTTGCTTTAAGAAAGCCGAAATCTTTGCCATTTCCGCCAGATAAGCTACTTTAAGAAACCATTCCTGCAATGTAGGCAAGGATTCCTTCTTCCAATATTGTCCTACTAACAGCCTAGCTGCTGTAATCAAATTTAACATCAATACAACCTCCTTTGTATCACAATCTGTAACAATACCTAACAAAAATAATTGCGGAGTAAATTTTACCCTCCTTCTAAAAATTCTCTGGATATTCCACCATACTTTGATCCAAAATGCTTTTATCTCTCTGCATGACCACCAAATATGATAATAGGAAGCCTCCTTATAACCACATCTCCAACATTTGGGTTGCACGTCAGGGTACATATAAGACATTTTTTGTGGATCAAGGTGCCATCTATAAAACATTTTATAAAAATTCTCCCTTAAATTCTGTGCTTGTGTAAATTTGACATTTCTCACCCAAATTTTTTCCCAGGTGTCCAATGAAACTGGCTCACCAAAATTCTGCGCCCATCTTATCATACAATCTTTAATTAGTTCCGTTTCTGAATCCAATTCAACTAAAACCGCATAAATTCTCTTAATGTGGGTTTGTCTTGAATCCTTCACTTGCTTAATAAGATTTTCATCTTCTCTAAGAAAACCCACCTTACAATCCATCTTCCATCTGTCTAGTAATTGCCTATATTGGAACCAAGAATAAATAAAGTTTTCTTGTGCTAACTCTTCCCGTGATTTTAATTGCCAGTTTTGTCCATCCCATTTAAGTAACTGTCTGTAAGACACCATATCCATTTTAACCCCTCTTTTTATTGCTTCTATCGCATGCCAAGGTATAGCCCATAATGGTACTTTGAAATCACTTTTATAATATTTTCTCCAAATCCTAAGTAAAGAGATTCTTAAAATATGAGATTTAAAAGCCCAATCCATTTTTTTATTGAATATTAAATAGGCATGCCACCCATAAAGTAAGTCCCATCCCTCTAGATAAAGTATCTCAGAGTTTGTCAAATTTACCCAATCACTGATTAGTGTTAAAACCACCGCATCATAATATAATTTCAAATTTGGTACCTTAAGTCCACCCCTCTCACGGAAGTCTTGCATAATTTTAAACTTAACCCTTGGCTTTTTCCCTGCCCAGATAAATTTATTAAGACCCTTCTGCCACTCATTTAAATTAATCTCATTTTTCAAAATTGGTAACATTTGAAACAGAAAAAGAAACTTGGGTAAAATATTCATTTTTATCACTGCAATTCTTCCCATGAGGGATAATTGCAACTTTTCCCAGTTCTTCAAGTCCTTCTGTACCCTGACCCACAACCTTTCATAATTATTTTTAAATAATTTTACATTAGAAACAGACAACATCACCCCCAAATATTTTACCTTATTAACAATCTCAAAACCCGTCAGGTTAGTCAAAATCTGCTTCTCCTGACTAGACATATTTTTAGGTAAAATTTTGGTCTTATTTACATTAATCTTGAAACCCGAGACCAAGCCATAATGATGAATCAACTGTAATAAGTTTACTACAGAATAATCAGGTTGCGACAAAGTAACAACCAAGTCATCCGCAAAAGCTCTTAACTTATATTCTTTTTTATTAACATATATTCCTTTAATTTCCTGAGACTCTCGAATTTTGATCAATAATATTTCCAATGTTAAAACAAACAACAATGGCGATAAAGGACACCCCTGTCTAGTACCTTTCTCTATTGTGAAAACCTCCGAAAGACCTCCATTAACAATAAGTTGTGCTGTTTGTTTTTGATATATTACCTTAAGGGCTTGTAATATATTTTCACCAAAATTCATTTCTTCCATTACTCTTAGCATAAAATGCCAATTCAATTGGTCAAATGCTTTTTCAGCATCTAAAAATATGAGCCCTGCAGGAACTTGGTTGTTCTTATCTAAGTATTCTAATAGATTAATAATTTGTCTAACATTGTTTTTCATATACCTTCCTGTTATAAACCCTGATTGATCTTTATGCACAAGATGATGCACCACCCTCATAAGCCTATTTACCAAAATTTTTACAAATATCTTATAATCCACGTTTAAAAGAGATATAGGCCTATAATTTTTTGGTAAAGTAAGATCTTGATCCTCCTTTGGAATCAATGATATAAAAGCACTACGCCATGAAGGAGGAATCTCTAAACCCTGTAAGATACCATTAAAAAGATCATTTAATGGTTGAATCATCTCCTCCATTAAAGCTTTATAATAAACAGCTGTTAACCCATCCGTACCCGGTGCTTTCCCTAATTTCAATTGTTGAATTGCTGAGGCAATTTCCTCCTTAGTAATTAAGCCATTAATTTCATATTTCTGATCCTCAGTCAATTTAGGAAAACTTGCCTCAGCTAAATATTTATTTATATCTAACAATTGTACATTAGTAGATTTATATAAGTTTTGATAATAATCCAAAAAAGATTTTTTAATTAATTCCTTCTGAGAAACTAGTTTACCCTTGTAATTTATTTTCTCTATTATTCTCTGTCTCTGTTTCTTTCTTAATTGATAAGCCAACCATCTCCCCGGCTTATTAGCATTACAAAATGTATTTTGTTTCATAAATAATAAGTTGGTTGCAGCTTGATCTGCTATCAACATATTAAATTGTGACCTTAATAACTTTACAGATTCTTTAGTACTTTCATCAGAAGGATTTAGAATCAAAACCCTTTCTTTTAATTTAATTTCATCCTCAAGTTCTCTACGTTTCTGAATCTGATTTCGCTTATAAGAATTATTCATTTTTATCAAAACACCGCACATAAATGCTTTACCTGCATCCCATACCATTGATATTGAAGTCCCCTTGTACATATTCAAAGCAAAATAGTCCTTTATAGACTCCTTTAATTTTTGAACATTCTTCTCTTGTCTAAACAAATTTTCATTAACTCTCCAGGATCTTCTTTCCTCTTTCTCTTGAATCAGCTCCATCCAAACTGGACTATGATCCGTCAGTGATCTAGGAAAAATCTTTACATTCTTTACTTTATTATACAAGTCCGTGGTAATCAAGAAAAAGTCAATTCTTGAAAAAGATTGGTGTCTATCAGAAAAAAAAGTAAAGTCTCTCTCCTCTTGGTTACGTTCCCGCCAATAATCCCTTAATTCCCAGTCTTCTTTCATATCAAAAAAGGCTTTAGGTAGCCTTGCTTGTTTGAGAAAAGGAGAGGAACCTTTCTTGTCCCTTTGTATATCTAAGACACCATTCCAATCACCCATTAATACCACTGATCTATAATCAAACAATGTTATTTTTTGATGTAACTGCTTATAAAATTGTTCCTGTTGTTGATTTGGAGCGTAAAGTCCAACTATAAGTATTTTCTTACCATAAATACCAAGTTCAATCATCACATATCTCCCCTGGGGATCTGATTCTACCAGACAGGCTGGTAGGTTTTGTTTAACATATATAACAACTCCCCCTTTCTTCCCAGGAGCAGAAGATATAAAATGAGATCCCAAACGAGCATTAACTAAATATTTCTGATCTTTAAGTAAAATATGAGTTTCCTGTAAGCAAATAACATCATTAGTATGTTGCTTCAAATAATAAAAGATTTTTTTGCGTTTCTGAGGAGAATTCAATCCATTAACATTCCAGGTCAAAAACTTTGCCATCTCCCTTGGCACGCAGCCTGGAGAAGACACCATCAAACTCTGAAAGAGCTGCGTGTGTTGCATAACTCTTGGGTCTTGCTCCTCCCACCGGCGGTGATGCACTTCCAGGAGAACTCTCTTTAGGCTCTTTTTTACGTTGCTCCTTCTCTTTACGCTTATAGGCTGCACGGGTCATCCTCTGCTCTTTAACCTCCGTCTGGCGTTGCTTTACAGCTTCTATCATCCCAGCGGAAACCAAATCTAATGCCTCAGATTGCTGCTCAACTTCCTTGCCACTCAAAGATTTCCGACCAGATGAAGTTGAGCCTGCACCCAGGACCGAAGTATAAAAGTCTCTAGCTTTATCAACTGTGTTCAATCTGTAGCGTGTCCCAGCATGGCTCAAAACAATACCCATCGGAATTTCCCATCTAAATGGCATCGATCTAGCTTTAAGCTCATTGGTTAAAAAAGCAAAGTCTTTCCTGCTTCTTAAAATTTTGGATGGGATTTCCTTTAAAATGATGACATCTTGGGCAGCAATCTGAAATCTTTTATTGTAAAAAGCTTGTATAATCTCATTCCGCAGGGACTTCTTTGTAAAATAAATCATCACATCTCTAGGCAAGTTCTTCTGCTTAGCAATCCAGGAGTTGAGCCTATAAATTTTTTCCACTTCTCTCTGTAATTCTCCTTTATCCATATCCAAGGCCAGCGCCAGATCAGTAAGGACCACCTCCACCAAATCTTGATTCACATCTTCCTTGAGGCCTCTGATCCTCAGGGCATACTCCATTTGTCTGTACTGAAACATCAAAATATCTTCTTGTGAGGAGTCCACCTTCCTTTCCACATCTTGAATTTTGTCATCCAAAGAGTCAACTTTGTCTTCCACTTCCTCAAGCCTTGCATCGAGCTTAACCACCACAGTAGCCAAACCTGAAACAGCTGCCAGTATATCTTGTCGTAATTCATTATTGTTTTCTTGCAATTTAGTCTTTATCCCCGTTATCTCTTCTTTGAGATCAGATTTAATTTCTGATTTAATCTGGGAGACAAATTGATTCATTTCCTCTCTCATTTGAACTACAATCTCTCCCATTATGCCTCTAACCTCTTGTGCTGAAAGTCCAGATAGAGGAGGGGAGGGTGGTGGCTGAGCCGGTGGTACGTGTTTAGATTGTTGTTGTAACTGTGCAGTGGAAGTTATAGGAGAAGAAATAACCTTAGATATTGAGGAAGGCTGCTGCCTCTTTGAAGCCATTTTAAAAAGCACAATTGTCACTTCCCTTTCCCCTCCAGCCAGAAGGGGAGGAGGGAAAAAAAAAGAAAATTTTTTTTAAAAAGAGACAAAATATAGTCCTTGAAAGTCCAGAGTTAAACCAAAAAATAAGAAGTAAAAGAGCAAACAATTCAAAAGAAAAAATTCTAAACCAAAAACAAAAGTAAAAGCAAAAACCAATCCTTAAAAAGGGAAAGTAAAACAAAAGAGAAAGGAAAAAAAAAAACTCCGACACTTTCAAAGCGCCATCTTAAATCCTTTCACTAATATAACAAAAAAAAAGGAGGAATAATAGTAGAAATCAAAAAATAAAAAAATTAAACACCTAAATTATAACAAAAAATCCTTTAAACTGCTCCGTCCGTTTAAAAATTACTCACCAGAATGCTATAAACACGGAGATAGAAGCGGCGGTTTCTTTTGCTTCCTAGGAAGCAAAAACAGCTGGGAGGCGGAGATCAGCAGGAGCTCCGAGGGAACACTCCTTTCACCCCCTCTAGAAACAAATCCAGAGGGGGTTCAGGGGTTCTACCTCTATCCCTGCACTCTCTGTCCCTTCCCTTTGCCCGGGAAGGGATTTCCGAGCCGCGGGCCAGCTGATGCACGCTGCGCTCCGCGGCTCTGACACTTCCCCAGCTGGACGGCTAAAAGCTAGCCGCCATCGCCGTCGCCTCAAACCGGAAGCTCTCGGCTCAATTTTTGAAAATTAGAAGAAGCACCGTTTTTAAGCATGAAATTTAACCCCAAATCCAATTCTGAGGTCCATTTTTACAATTGGGTGAAAAAAATTTTTTCATCTCCAGAGCACAAAAATCTGTGACCCCGGCATCAGGAATTTCCTTCCCCTGAAACCAAAACAGCTCAATTTTTGAAAACTAGAAAAAGCACCATTTTTAAGCATGAAATTTAACCCCGAATCCCATTCTGAGTCCGTTTTTACATTCGGGTCAAAAAAATTTTTTCATCTCCAGAGCACAAAAATCTGTGCATCTGGCATCAGGAATTTCCTTCCCCTGAAACCAAAACGGCTCAATTTTTGAAAACTAGAAAAAGCACCATTTTTAAGCATGAAATTTAACCCCGAATCCCATTCTGAGGTCCATTTTTACATTCGGGTCAAAAAATTTTTTTCATCTCCAGAGCACAAAAATCTGTGAATCCGGCATCAGGAATTTCCTTCCCCTGACACCAAAACGGCTAATTTTTGAAAACTAGAAGAAGCACCATTTTTAAGCATGAAATTTAACCCCGATTCCCATTCTGAGGTCCGTTTTTACATTCGGGTCAAAAAAAATTTTTCATCTCCAGAGCACAAAAATCTGTGACCCCGGCATCAGGAATTTCCTTCCCCTGAAACCAAAACAGCTCAATTTTTGAAAACTAGAAAAAGCACCATTTTTAAGCATGAAATTTAACCCCGAATCCCATTCTGAGGTCCGTTTTTACATTCGGGTCAAAAAAATTTTTTCATCTCCAGAGCACAAAAATCTGTGACCCCGGCATCAGGAATTTCCTTACCTATACCAAAACGGCTCAATTTTTGAAAAACTAGAAGAAGCACCATTTTTAGCATGAAATTAAACCCCGAATCCCATTCTGAGGTCCGTTTTTACATTTGGGTCAAAAAAAATTTTTCATCTCCGGAGCACAAAAATCTGTGACCCCGGCATCAGGAATTTACTTCCCCTGACACCAAAACGGCTCAATTTTTGAAAACTAAAGAAAAAGCACAATTTTTAAGCATGAAATTTAACCCCGAATCCCATTCTGAGGTCCGTTTTTACATTCGGGTCCCCCCCAAAAATTTTCATCTCCAGAGCACAAAAATCTGTGACCCCGGAAAGGAATTTCTTCCCTGAAACAAAAACGGGCCTCAATTTTTGAAAATTAGAAGAAGCACCGTTTTTAAGCATGAAATTTAACCCCCAATCCAATTCTGAGGTCCATTTTTACAATTGGGTGAAAAAAAATTTTTCATCTCCAGAGCACAAAAATCTGTGACCCCGGCACCAGGAATTTCCTTCCCCTGACACCAAAACGGCTAATTTTTGAAAACTAGAAGAAGCACCATTTTTAAGCATGAAATTTAACCCCGAATCCCATTCTGAGGTCCGTTTTTACATTCGGGTGAAAAAAAATTTTTCATCTCCTGAGCACAAAAATCTGTGACCCCGGCATCAGGAATTTCCTTCCCCTGAAACCAAAACAGCTCAATTTTTGAAAACTACAAAAAGCACCATTTTTAAGCATGAAATTTAACCCCGAATCCGATTCTGAGATCCGTTTTTACATTAGGGTAAAAAAAAATTTCATCTCTGGAGAACAAAAAATCCATTACCCCGGCATCAGGAATTTCCTTCCCTGTATACCAAAATGGCTCAATTTCTGAAAACTAGAAGAAGCACCATTTTTAAGCATGAAATTTAACCCCGAATCCCATATGAGGGGCCGTTTTTACATTCGGGTCAAAAAAAAAATTGTTCATCTCCCGAGCACAAAAATCTGTGACCCGGCATCAGGAATTCCTTCCCTGACACCAAAACAGCTCAATTTTTGAAAACTAGAAAAAAAACCATTTTTAAGCATGAAATTTAACCCCGAATCCCATTCTGAGGTCCGTTTTTACATTCGGGTCAAAAAAAATTTTTCATCTTCAGAGCACAAAAATCTGTGACCCCGGCATCAGGAATTTCCTTCCCCTGACACAAAACGGGCTCAATTTTTGAAAACTGAAGAAGCCACCATTTTTAAGAATGAAATTTAAACCCGAATCCAATTCTGAGGGTCCGTTTTTACTCTCGGGTCAAAAAAAATTTTTCATCTCCGGAGCACAAAAAACTGTGACCCCGGCATCAGGAATGTCCTTCCCCTGACACAAAAACGGCTCAATTTTTGAAAACTAGAAAAAGAACAATTTTTAAGCATGAAATTAAACCCCGAATCCCATTCTGAGGTCCGTTTTTACATTTGGGTCAAAAAAAATTTTTCATCTCCGGAGCACAAAAAGCTGTGACCCCGGCATCAGGAATTTCCTTCCCCTGACACAAAAGGGCTCAATTTTGAAAAAAACATAGAAGAAGCACCAATTTTAAGCATGAAATTTAACCCCGAATCCGATTCTGAGGTCCGTTTTTACATTTCAGTCAAAAAAAATTTTCATCTTTGGATCAGAAAAATCTATGACCCCGGCATCAAGAATTTCCTTCCCTGTATACCAAAACGGCTCAATTTCTGAAAACTAGAAGAAGCACCATTTTTAAGCATGAAATTTAACCCCCAATCCCATTCTGAGGTCCGTTTTTACATTTGGGTCAAAAAAAAATTTTCATCTCCGGAGGACAAAAATCTGTGACCCCGGCATGAGGAATTTCCTTCCCCTGAAACCAAAACGGCTCAGTTTTTGAAAACTAGAAGAAGCACCATTTTTAAGCATGAAATTTAACCCCAAATCCCATTCTGAGGTCCGTTTTTACATTCGGGTCAAAAAAATTTTTTCATCTACGGAGCACAAAAATCTGTGACCCCGGCATCAGGAATTTCCTAACCCTGACACCAAAACGGCTCAATTTTAGAAAACTAGAAGAAGCACCGTTTTTAAGCATGAAATTAAAACCCGAATCCCATTCTGAGGTCCGTTTTTACATTCGGGTCAAAAAAAATTTTTCATCTCCAGAGCACAAAAATCTGTGACCTCGGCATCAGCAATTTCCTTCCCCTGATACCAAAATGGCTCAATTTTAGAAAACTAGAAGAAGCACCGTTTTTAAGCATGAAATTAAACCCCGAATCCCATTCTGAGGTCCGTTTTTACATTCGGGTCAAGAAAAATTTTTCATCTCCAGAGCACAAAAATCTGTGACCCCAGCATCAGGAATTTCCTTCCCCTGAAACCAAAACGGCTCAATTTTTGAAAATTAGAAGAAGCACCATTTTTAAGCATGAAATTTAACCCCGAATCCCATTCTGAGGTCCGTTTTTACATTCGGGTCAAAAAAAATTTTCCATATCCAGAGCACAAAAATCTGTGACCCCGGCATCAGGAATTTCCTTCCCCTGAAACCAAAACGGCTCAATTTTTGAAAACTAGAAGAAGCACCGTTTTTAAGCATGAAATTTAACCCCGAATCCCATTCTGAGGTCCATTTTTACATTCGGGTCAAAAAAAATTTTTCATCTCCAGAGCACAAAAATCTGTGACCCCGGCATCAGGAATTTCCTTCCCCTGAAACCAAAACCGCTCAATTTTTGAAAACTAGAAAAGCACCATTTTTAAGCATGAAATTTAACCCCGAATCCCATTCTGAGGTCCGTTTTTACATTTCGGGTCAAAAAAAAATTTTTCATCTCCCGAGCAACAAAAAAATGTGAATCTGGCATCAGGAATTTCCTTCCCCTGAAACCAAAACGGCTCAATTTTTGAAAATTGAAAAAGCACCATTTTTAAGCATGGAATTTAACCCCGAATCCCATTCTGAGGTCCATTTTTACATTCAGGTCAAAAAAATTTTTTCATCTCCAGAGCACAAAAATCTGTGAATCCGGCATCAGGAATATCCTTCCCCTGACACCAAAACGGCTCAATTTTTGAAAACTAGAAGAAGCACCATTTTTAAGCATGAAATTTAACCCCGAATCCCATTCTGAGGTCCGTTTTTACATTTGGGTCAAAAAAAATTTTTCACCTCTGGAGCACAAAAATCCGTGACCCCGGCATCAGGAATTTCCTAGCCCGGACACTAAAACGGCTCAATTTTTGAAAACTAGAAAAGGCACCATTTTTAAGCATGAAATTTAACCCCGAATCCCATTCTGAGGTCCGTTTTTACATTCGGGTCAAAAAAATTTTTCCATATGCAGAGCACAAAAATCTGTGACCCCGGCATCAGGAATTTCCTTCCCCTGAAACCAAAAAGGCTCAATTTTTGAAAATTAGAGGAAGCACCGTTTTTAAGCATGAAATTTAACCCCGAATCCAATGCTGAGGTCCATTTTTACATTTGGGTCAAAAAAATTTTTTGATCCCCAGAGCACAAAAAACTGTGACCCTGGCATCAGGAATTTCCTTCCCCTGAAACCAAAACGGCTCAATTTTTGAAAACTAGAAAAAGCACCATTTTTAAGCATGAAATTTAACCCCGAATCCCATTCTGAGGTCCATTTTTACATTTGGGTCAAAAAAAATTTTTCACCTCCGGAGGACAAAAATCTGTGACCCCGGCATCAGGAATTTCCTTCCCCTGACACCAAAACGGCTCAATTTTTGAAAACTAGAAGAAGCACCATTTTTAAGCATGAAATTAACCCCCGAATCCCATTCTGAGGTCCGTTTTTACATTTGGGTCAAAAAAAATTTTTCACCTCCGGAGCACAAAAATCTGTGACCCCGGCATCAGGAATTTCCTTCCCCTGACACCAAAACGGCCAATTTTTCAAAAAATACCAAAAAAGCAAAAACATTTTTTAAGCTGGAAATTTAAACCGAAATCCCATTCTGGACATCCGTTTATAACATTTGGGTCAGAAAAATTTTTTCCCAACCTACGGAGCACAAACAAATCCCTGACCCTGGCATCAGGAATTTCCCTGTCCCTGGACACAAAAATGGCTCAATTTTAAAACTACAAAACAGCACCTTTTAAGCTTGAAAATTTAACCCCGATCCCATTCTTACGTCCGGTTTATTTACATTTGGGTCAGAAAAAATTTTTCACCTCCGGAGCACAAAAATCCCTGACCCTGGCATCAGGAATTTCCTTCCCTGGACACCAAAATGGCTCAATTTTTAAAAACTACAAAAAGCACCATTTTTAAGCATGAAATTTAACCCCGAATCCCATTCTGATGTCCATTTAGACATTTGGGTCAAAAAAAATATTTCACCTCCGGAACACAAAAATCCCTGACCCCGGCATCAGGAATTTCCTTCCCTGGACACCAAAATGGCTCAATTTTTAAAAACTACAAAAAGCACCATTTTTAAGCTTGAAATTTAACACGGAATCGCATTCTGACGTCTGTTTTTACCTTTGGGTCAGAAAAAATTTTTCACCTCCGGAGCACAAAAATCCCTGACCTTGGCATCAGGAATTTCATTCCCTGGACACCAAAATGGCTCAATTTTTAAAAACTACAAAAAGCACCATTTTTAAGCTTGAAATTTAACCCCGAATCCCATTCTGACATCCGTTTATACCATTTGGGCAAAAAAAAAATTTCAACCTCCGGGAGCACAAAAAAATGCCCTGGACCCGGCATCAGGAATTTCCTTCCCTGGACACCAAAAATTTGCTTCAATTTTTAAAAACTAAAAATGGACCATTTTTAAGCTTGAAATTTAACCCCGAATCGCATTCTGACGTCGGTTTTTACATTTGGGTGAAAAAAAATTTTCACTCCGGAGCACAAAAATCCCTGACCCCGGCATCAGGAATTTCCTTCCCTGGACACCAAAATGGCTCAATTTTTAAAAACGACAAAAAGCACCATTTTTATGCATGAAATTTAACCCCGAATCCCAATCTGACGTCCGTTTATACATTTGGTTGAAAAAAAATTTTTCACCTCCGGAGCACAAAAATTCCTGACCCCGGCATCAGGAATTTCCTTCCCTGGACACCAAAATGGCTCAATTTTTAAAAACTACAAAAAGCACCATTTTTAAGCTTGAAATTTAACCCCTAATCCCATTCTGACATCCGTTTATACATTTGGGTCAAAAAAAATTTTTCACCTCCGGAGCACAAAAATCCCTGACCCCGGCCTCAGGAATTTCCTTCCCTCAACACCAAAATGGGTCAGTTTTTTAAAACTAAAAAAGCACCATTTTTATGCATGAAATTTAACCCCGAATCCCAATCTGACGTCCGTTTATACATTTGGTTGAAAAAAAAAATTTCACCTCCGGAGCACAAAAATTCCTGACCCAGGCATCAGGAATTTCCTTCCCTGGACACCAAAATGGCTCAATTTTTAAAAACTACAAAAAGCACCATTTTTAAGCATGAAATTTAACCCCGAATCCCATTCTGACGTCCGTTTAGACATTTGGGTCAAAAAAAATATTTCACCTCAGGAGCACAAAAATCCCTGACCCCAGCATCAGGAATTTCCTTCCCTGGACACCAAAATGGCTCAATTTTTAAAAACTACAAAAACCACTATTTTTAAGCTTGAAATTTAACCCGGAATCGGATTCTGACGTCTGTTTTTACATTTGGGTCAAAAAAAATTTTTCACCTCCGGAGAACAAAAATCCCTGACCCCGAGCTTCAGGAATTTCCTTCCCTGGACACCAAATGGCTCAATTTTTAAAAACTACAAAAAACCACTATTTTAAGCTTGAAATGTAACCCGAAATCGCATTCTGACGTTGTTTTTACATTTGGGTCAAAAAAAATTTTTCACATCCGGTGAGAACAGAAATCCCTGACCCTCGGCCATCAGGAATTTCCCTCCCTCGACACCAAAATGGCTCAATTTTTTAAAAACTACAAAAAGCACCATGTTTAAGCTTGAAATTTAACCCCGAATCCCATTCTGACGTCCGTTTATACATTTGGGTCAAAAAAAAAATTTCACCTCCGGAGCACAAAAATCCCTGACCAAGGCATCAGGAATTTCCTTCCCTGGACACCAAAATGGCTCAATTTTTAAAAACTACAAAAAGCACCATTTTTAAGCATGAAATTTAACCCCAAATCCCATTCTGACATCTGTTTATACATTTGGGTCAGAAAAAAATTTTCACCTCCGGAGCACAAAAATCCCTGACCCCGGCATCAGGAATTTCCTTCCCGGGACACCAAAATGGCTCAATTTTTAAAAACTACAAAAAGCACCATTTTTATGCATGAAATTTAACCCCGAATCCCAATCTGACGTCCGTTTATACATTTGGTTGAAAAAAAAAATTTCACCTCGAGAGCAC